>NC_045619.1:145097972-145111546 GCF_009829155.1 Mustela erminea | reverse complement strand
ACCCTAACCCTAACCCTAACCCTAACCCTAACCCTAACCCTACCCTAACCCTAACCCTAACCCTAACCCTAACCCTAACCCTAACCCTAACCCTAACCCTAACCCTAACCCTAACCCTAACCCTAACCCTAACCCTAACCCTAACCCTAACCCTAACCCTAACCCTAACCCTAACCCTAACCCTAACCCTAACCCTAACCCTAACCCTAACCCTAACCCTAACCCTAACCCTAACCCTAACCCTAACCCTAACCCTAACCCTAACCCTAACCCTAACCCTAACCCTAACCCTAACCCTAACCCTAACCCTAACCCTAACCCTAACCCTAACCCTAACCCTAACCCTAACCCTAACCCTAACCCTAACCCTAACCCTAACCCTAACCCTAACCCTAACCCTACCCTAACCCTAACCCTAACCCTAACCCTAACCCTAACCCTAACCCTAACCCTAACCCTAACCCTAACCCTAACCCTAACCCTAACCCTAACCCTAACCCTAACCCTAACCCTAACCCTAACCCTAACCCTAACCCTAACCCTAACCCTAACCCTAACCCTAACCCTAACCCTAACCCTAACCCTAACCCTAACCCTAACCCTAACCCTAACCCTAACCCTAACCCTAACCCTAACCCTAACCCTAACCCTAACCCTAACCCTAACCCTAACCCTAACCCTAACCCTAACCCTAACCCTAACCCTAACCCTAACCCTAACCCTAACCCTAACCCTAACCCTAACCCTAACCCTAAACCCTAACCCTAACCCTAACCCTAACCCTAACCCTAACCCTAACCCTAACCCTAACCCTAACCCTAACCCTAACCCTAACCCTAACCCTAACCCTAACCCTAACCCTAACCCTAACCCTAACCCTAACCCTAACCCTAACCCTAACCCTAACCCTAACCCTAACCCTAACCCTAACCCTAACCCTAACCCTAACCCTAACCCTAACCCTAACCCTAACCCTAACCCTAACCCTAACCCTAACCCTAACCCTAACCCTAACCCTAACCCTAACCCTAACCCTAACCCTAACCCTAACCCTAACCCTAACCCTAACCCTAACCCTAACCCTAACCCTAACCCTAACCCTAACCCTAACCCTAACCCTAACCCTAACCCTAACCCTAACCCTAACCCTAACCCTAACCCTAACCCTAACCCTAACCCTAACCCTAACCCTAACCCTAACCCTAACCCTAACCCTAACCCTAACCCTAACCCTAACCCTAACCCTAACCCTAACCCTAACCCTAACCCTAACCCTAACCCTAACCCTAACCCTAACCCTAACCCTAACCCTAACCCTAACCCTAACCCTAACCCTAACCCTAACCCTAACCCTAACCCTAACCCTAACCCTAACCCTAACCCTAACCCTAACCCTAACCCTAACCCTAACCCTAACCCTAACCCTAACCCTAACCCTAACCCTAACCCTAACCCTAACCCTAACCCTAACCCTAACCCTAACCCTAACCCTAACCCTAACCCTAACCCTAACCCTAACCCTAACCCTAACCCTAACCCTAACCCTAACCCTAACCCTAACCCTAACCCTAACCCTAACCCTAACCCTAACCCTAACCCTAACCCTAACCCTAACCCTAACCCTAACCCTAACCCTAACCCTAACCCTAACCCTAACCCTAACCCTAACCCTAACCCTAACCCTAACCCTAACCCTAACCCTAACCCTAACCCTAACCCTAACCCTAACCCTAACCCTAACCCTAACCCTAACCCTAACCCTAACCCTAACCCTAACCCTAACCCTAACCCTAACCCTAACCCTAACCCTAACCCTAACCCTAACCCTAACCCTAACCCTAACCCTAACCCTAACCCTAACCCTAACCCTAACCCTAACCCTAACCCTAACCCTAACCCTAACCCTAACCCTAACCCTAACCCTAACCCTAACCCTAACCCTAACCCTAACCCTAACCCTAACCCTAACCCTAACCCTAACCCTAACCCTAACCCTAACCCTAACCCTAACCCTAACCCTAACCCTAACCCTAACCCTAACCCTAACCCTAACCCTAACCCTAACCCTAACCCTAACCCTAACCCTAACCCTAACCCTAACCCTAACCCTAACCCTAACCCTAACCCTAACCCTAACCCTAACCCTAACCCTAACCCTAACCCTAACCCTAACCCTAACCCTAACCCTAACCCTAACCCTAACCCTAACCCTAACCCTAACCCTAACCCTAACCCTAACCCTAACCCTAACCCTAACCCTAACCCTAACCCTAACCCTAACCCTAACCCTAACCCTAACCCTAACCCTAACCCTAACCCTAACCCTAACCCTAACCCTAACCCTAACCCTAACCCTAACCCTAACCCTAACCCTAACCCTAACCCTAACCCTAACCCTAACCCTAACCCTAACCCTAACCCTAACCCTAACCCTAACCCTAACCCTAACCCTAACCCTAACCCTAACCCTAACCCTAACCCTAACCCTAACCCTAACCCTAACCCTAACCCTAACCCTAACCCTAACCCTAACCCTAACCCTAACCCTAACCCTAACCCTAACCCTAACCCTAACCCTAACCCTAACCCTAACCCTAACCCTAACCCTAACCCTAACCCTAACCCTAACCCTAACCCTAACCCTAACCCTAACCCTAACCCTAACCCTAACCCTAACCCTAACCCTAACCCTAACCCTAACCCTAACCCTAACCCTAACCCTAACCCTAACCCTAACCCTAACCCTAACCCTAACCCTAACCCTAACCCTAACCCTAACCCTAACCCTAACCCTAACCCTAACCCTAACCCTAACCCTAACCCTAACCCTAACCCTAACCCTAACCCTAACCCTAACCCTAACCCTAACCCTAACCCTAACCCTAACCCTAACCCTAACCCTAACCCTAACCCTAACCCTAACCCTAACCCTAACCCTAACCCTAACCCTAACCCTAACCCTAACCCTAACCCTAACCCTAACCCTAACCCTAACCCTAACCCTAACCCTAACCCTAACCCTAACCCTAACCCTAACCCTAACCCTAACCCTAACCCTAACCCTAACCCTAACCCTAACCCTAACCCTAACCCTAACCCTAACCCTAACCCTAACCCTAACCCTAACCCTAACCCTAACCCTAACCCTAACCCTAACCCTAACCCTAACCCTAACCCTAACCCTAACCCTAACCCTAACCCTAACCCTAACCCTAACCCTAACCCTAACCCTAACCCTAACCCTAACCCTAACCCTAACCCTAACCCTAACCCTAACCCTAACCCTAACCCTAACCCTAACCCTAACCCTAACCCTAACCCTAACCCTAACCCTAACCCTAACCCTAACCCTAACCCTAACCCTAACCCTAACCCTAACCCTAACCCTAACCCTAACCCTAACCCTAACCCTAACCCTAACCCTAACCCTAACCCTAACCCTAACCCTAACCCTAACCCTAACCCTAACCCTAACCCTAACCCTAACCCTAACCCTAACCCTAACCCTAACCCTAACCCTAACCCTAACCCTAACCCTAACCCTAACCCTAACCCTAACCCTAACCCTAACCCTAACCCTAACCCTAACCCTAACCCTAACCCTAACCCTAACCCTAACCCTAACCCTAACCCTAACCCTAACCCTAACCCTAACCCTAACCCTAACCCTAACCCTAACCCTAACCCTAACCCTAACCCTAACCCTAACCCTAACCCTAACCCTAACCCTAACCCTAACCCTAACCCTAACCCTAACCCTAACCCTAACCCTAACCCTAACCCTAACCCTAACCCTAACCCTAACCCTAACCCTAACCCTAACCCTAACCCTAACCCTAACCCTAACCCTAACCCTAACCCTAACCCTAACCCTAACCCTAACCCTAACCCTAACCCTAACCCTAACCCTAACCCTAACCCTAACCCTAACCCTAACCCTAACCCTAACCCTAACCCTAACCCTAACCCTAACCCTAACCCTAACCCTAACCCTAACCCTAACCCTAACCCTAACCCTAACCCTAACCCTAACCCTAACCCTAACCCTAACCCTAACCCTAACCCTAACCCTAACCCTAACCCTAACCCTAACCCTAACCCTAACCCTAACCCTAACCCTAACCCTAACCCTAACCCTAACCCTAACCCTAACCCTAACCCTAACCCTAACCCTAACCCTAACCCTAACCCTAACCCTAACCCTAACCCTAACCCTAACCCTAACCCTAACCCTAACCCTAACCCTAACCCTAACCCTAACCCTAACCCTAACCCTAACCCTAACCCTAACCCTAACCCTAACCCTAACCCTAACCCTAACCCTAACCCTAACCCTAACCCTAACCCTAACCCTAACCCTAACCCTAACCCTAACCCTAACCCTAACCCTAACCCTAACCCTAACCCTAACCCTAACCCTAACCCTAACCCTAACCCTAACCCTAACCCTAACCCTAACCCTAACCCTAACCCTAACCCTAACCCTAACCCTAACCCTAACCCTAACCCTAACCCTAACCCTAACCCTAACCCTAACCCTAACCCTAACCCTAACCCTAACCCTAACCCTAACCCTAACCCTAACCCTAACCCTAACCCTAACCCTAACCCTAACCCTAACCCTAACCCTAACCCTAACCCTAACCCTAACCCTAACCCTAACCCTAACCCTAACCCTAACCCTAACCCTAACCCTAACCCTAACCCTAACCCTAACCCTAACCCTAACCCTAACCCTAACCCTAACCCTAACCCTAACCCTAACCCTAACCCTAACCCTAACCCTAACCCTAACCCTAACCCTAACCCTAACCCTAACCCTAACCCTAACCCTAACCCTAACCCTAACCCTAACCCTAACCCTAACCCTAACCCTAACCCTAACCCTAACCCTAACCCTAACCCTAACCCTAACCCTAACCCTAACCCTAACCCTAACCCTAACCCTAACCCTAACCCTAACCCTAACCCTAACCCTAACCCTAACCCTAACCCTAACCCTAACCCTAACCCTAACCCTAACCCTAACCCTAACCCTAACCCTAACCCTAACCCTAACCCTAACCCTAACCCTAACCCTAACCCTAACCCTAACCCTAACCCTAACCCTAACCCTAACCCTAACCCTAACCCTAACCCTAACCCTAACCCTAACCCTAACCCTAACCCTAACCCTAACCCTAACCCTAACCCTAACCCTAACCCTAACCCTAACCCTAACCCTAACCCTAACCCTAACCCTAACCCTAACCCTAACCCTAACCCTAACCCTAACCCTAACCCTAACCCTAACCCTAACCCTAACCCTAACCCTAACCCTAACCCTAACCCTAACCCTAACCCTAACCCTAACCCTAACCCTAACCCTAACCCTAACCCTAACCCTAACCCTAACCCTAACCCTAACCCTAACCCTAACCCTAACCCTAACCCTAACCCTAACCCTAACCCTAACCCTAACCCTAACCCTAACCCTAACCCTAACCCTAACCCTAACCCTAACCCTAACCCTAACCCTAACCCTAACCCTAACCCTAACCCTAACCCTAACCCTAACCCTAACCCTAACCCTAACCCTAACCCTAACCCTAACCCTAACCCTAACCCTAACCCTAACCCTAACCCTAACCCTAACCCTAACCCTAACCCTAACCCTAACCCTAACCCTAACCCTAACCCTAACCCTAACCCTAACCCTAACCCTAACCCTAACCCTAACCCTAACCCTAACCCTAACCCTAACCCTAACCCTAACCCTAACCCTAACCCTAACCCTAACCCTAACCCTAACCCTAACCCTAACCCTAACCCTAACCCTAACCCTAACCCTAACCCTAACCCTAACCCTAACCCTAACCCTAACCCTAACCCTAACCCTAACCCTAACCCTAACCCTAACCCTAACCCTAACCCTAACCCTAACCCTAACCCTAACCCTAACCCTAACCCTAACCCTAACCCTAACCCTAACCCTAACCCTAACCCTAACCCTAACCCTAACCCTAACCCTAACCCTAACCCTAACCCTAACCCTAACCCTAACCCTAACCCTAACCCTAACCCTAACCCTAACCCTAACCCTAACCCTAACCCTAACCCTAACCCTAACCCTAACCCTAACCCTAACCCTAACCCTAACCCTAACCCTAACCCTAACCCTAACCCTAACCCTAACCCTAACCCTAACCCTAACCCTAACCCTAACCCTAACCCTAACCCTAACCCTAACCCTAACCCTAACCCTAACCCTAACCCTAACCCTAACCCTAACCCTAACCCTAACCCTAACCCTAACCCTAACCCTAACCCTAACCCTAACCCTAACCCTAACCCTAACCCTAACCCTAACCCTAACCCTAACCCTAACCCTAACCCTAACCCTAACCCTAACCCTAACCCTAACCCTAACCCTAACCCTAACCCTAACCCTAACCCTAACCCTAACCCTAACCCTAACCCTAACCCTAACCCTAACCCTAACCCTAACCCTAACCCTAACCCTAACCCTAACCCTAACCCTAACCCTAACCCTAACCCTAACCCTAACCCTAACCCTAACCCTAACCCTAACCCTAACCCTAACCCTAACCCTAACCCTAACCCTAACCCTAACCCTAACCCTAACCCTAACCCTAACCCTAACCCTAACCCTAACCCTAACCCTAACCCTAACCCTAACCCTAACCCTAACCCTAACCCAAACCCTAACCCTAACCCTAACCCTAACCCTAACCCTAACCCTAACCCTAACCCTAACCCTAACCCTAACCCTAACCCTAACCCTAACCCTAACCCTAACCCTAACCCTAACCCTAACCCTAACCCTAACCCTAACCCTAACCCTAACCCTAACCCTAACCCTAACCCTAACCCTAACCCTAACCCTAACCCTACCCTAACCCTAACCCTAACCCTAACCCTAACCCTAACCCTAACCCTAACCCTAACCCTAACCCTAACCCTAACCCTAACCCTAACCCTAACCCTAACCCTAACCCTAACCCTAACCCTAACCCTAACCCTAACCCTAACCCTAACCCTAACCCTAACCCTAACCCTAACCCTAACCCTAACCCTAACCCTAACCCTAACCCTAACCCTAACCCTAACCCTAACCCTAACCCTAACCCTAACCCTAACCCTAACCCTAACCCTAACCCTAACCCTAACCCTAACCCTAACCCTAACCCTAACCCTAACCCTAACCCTAACCCTAACCCTAACCCTAACCCTAACCCTAACCCTAACCCTAACCCTAACCCTAACCCTAACCCTAACCCTAACCCTAACCCTAACCCTAACCCTAACCCTAACCCTAACCCTAACCCTAACCCTAACCCTAACCCTAACCCTAACCCTAACCCTAACCCTAACCCTAACCCTAACCCTAACCCTAACCCTAACCCTAACCCTAACCCTAACCCTAACCCTAACCCTAACCCTAACCCTAACCCTAACCCTAACCCTAACCCTAACCCTAACCCTAACCCTAACCCTAACCCTAACCCTAACCCTAACCCTAACCCTAACCCTAACCCTAACCCTAACCCTAACCCTAACCCTAACCCTAACCCTAACCCTAACCCTAACCCTAACCCTAACCCTAACCCTAACCCTAACCCTAACCCTAACCCTAACCCTAACCCTAACCCTAACCCTAACCCTAACCCTAACCCTAACCCTAACCCTAACCCTAACCCTAACCCTAACCCTAACCCTAACCCTAACCCTAACCCTAACCCTAACCCTAACCCTAACCCTAACCCTAACCCTAACCCTAACCCTAACCCTAACCCTAACCCTAACCCTAACCCTAACCCTAACCCTAACCCTAACCCTAACCCTAACCCTAACCCTAACCCTAACCCTAACCCTAACCCTAACCCTAACCCTAACCCTAACCCTAACCCTAACCCTAACCCTAACCCTAACCCTAACCCTAACCCTAACCCTAACCCTAACCCTAACCCTAACCCTAACCCTAACCCTAACCCTAACCCTAACCCTAACCCTAACCCTAACCCTAACCCTAACCCTAACCCTAACCCTAACCCTAACCCTAACCCTAACCCTAACCCTAACCCTAACCCTAACCCTAACCCTAACCCTAACCCTAACCCTAACCCTAACCCTAACCCTAACCCTAACCCTAACCCTAACCCTAACCCTAACCCTAACCCTAACCCTAACCCTAACCCTAACCCTAACCCTAACCCTAACCCTAACCCTAACCCTAACCCTAACCCTAACCCTAACCCTAACCCTAACCCTAACCCTAACCCTAACCCTAACCCTAACCCTAACCCTAACCCTAACCCTAACCCTAACCCTAACCCTAACCCTAACCCTAACCCTAACCCTAACCCTAACCCTAACCCTAACCCTAACCCTAACCCTAACCCTAACCCTAACCCTAACCCTAACCCTAACCCTAACCCTAACCCTAACCCTAACCCTAACCCTAACCCTAACCCTAACCCTAACCCTAACCCTAACCCTAACCCTAACCCTAACCCTAACCCTAACCCTAACCCTAACCCTAACCCTAACCCTAACCCTAACCCTAACCCTAACCCTAACCCTAACCCTAACCCTAACCCTAACCCTAACCCTAACCCTAACCCTAACCCTAACCCTAACCCTAACCCTAACCCTAACCCTAACCCTAACCCTAACCCTAACCCTAACCCTAACCCTAACCCTAACCCTAACCCTAACCCTAACCCTAACCCTAACCCTAACCCTAACCCTAACCCTAACCCTAACCCTAACCCTAACCCTAACCCTAACCCTAACCCTAACCCTAACCCTAACCCTAACCCTAACCCTAACCCTAACCCTAACCCTAACCCTACCCCTAACCCTAACCCTAACCCTAACCCTAACCCTAACCCTAACCCTAACCCTAACCCTAACCCTAACCCTAACCCTAACCCTAACCCTAACCCTAACCCTAACCCTAACCCTAACCCTAACCCTAACCCTAACCCTAACCCTAACCCTAACCCTAACCCTAACCCTAACCCTAACCCTAACCCTAACCCTAACCCTAACCCTAACCCTAACCCTAACCCTAACCCTAACCCTAACCCTAACCCTAACCCTAACCCTAACCCTAACCCTAACCCTAACCCTAACCCTAACCCTAACCCTAACCCTAACCCTAACCCTAACCCTAACCCTAACCCTAACCCTAACCCTAACCCTAACCCTAACCCTAACCCTAACCCTAACCCTAACCCTAACCCTAACCCTAACCCTAACCCTAACCCTAACCCTAACCCTAACCCTAACCCTAACCCTAACCCTAACCCTAACCCTAACCCTAACCCTAACCCTAACCCTAACCCTAACCCTAACCCTAACCCTAACCCTAACCCTAACCCTAACCCTAACCCTAACCCTAACCCTAACCCTAACCCTAACCCTAACCCTAACCCTAACCCTAACCCTAACCCTAACCCTAACCCTAACCCTAACCCTAACCCTAACCCTAACCCTAACCCTAACCCTAACCCTAACCCTAACCCTAACCCTAACCCTAACCCTAACCCTAACCCTAACCCTAACCCTAACCCTAACCCTAACCCTAACCCTAACCCTAACCCTAACCCTAACCCTAACCCTAACCCTAACCCTAACCCTAACCCTAACCCTAACCCTAACCCTAACCCTAACCCTAACCCTAACCCTAACCCTAACCCTAACCCTAACCCTAACCCTAACCCTAACCCTAACCCTAACCCTAACCCTAACCCTAACCCTAACCCTAACCCTAACCCTAACCCTAACCCTAACCCTAACCCTAACCCTAACCCTAACCCTAACCCTAACCCTAACCCTAACCCTAACCCTAACCCTAACCCTAACCCTAACCCTAACCCTAACCCTAACCCTAACCCTAACCCTAACCCTAACCCTACCCCTAACCCTAACCCTAACCCTAACCCTAACCCTAACCCTAACCCTAACCCTAACCCTAACCCTAACCCTAACCCTAACCCTAACCCTAACCCTAACCCTAACCCTAACCCTAACCCTAACCCTAACCCTAACCCTAACCCTAACCCTAACCCTAACCCTAACCCTAACCCTAACCCTAACCCTAACCCTAACCCTAACCCTAACCCTAACCCTAACCCTAACCCTAACCCTAACCCTAACCCTAACCCTAACCCTAACCCTAACCCTAACCCTAACCCTAACCCTAACCCTAACCCTAACCCTAACCCTAACCCTAACCCTAACCCTAACCCTAACCCTAACCCTAACCCTAACCCTAACCCTAACCCTAACCCTAACCCTAACCCTAACCCTAACCCTAACCCTAACCCTAACCCTAACCCTAACCCTAACCCTAACCCTAACCCTAACCCTAACCCTAACCCTAACCCTAACCCTAACCCTAACCCTAACCCTAACCCTAACCCTAACCCTAACCCTAACCCTAACCCTAACCCTAACCCTAACCCTAACCCTAACCCTAACCCTAACCCTAACCCTAACCCTAACCCTAACCCTAACCCTAACCCTAACCCTAACCCTAACCCTAACCCTAACCCTAACCCTAACCCTAACCCTAACCCTAACCCTAACCCTAACCCTAACCCTAACCCTAACCCTAACCCTAACCCTAACCCTAACCCTAACCCTAACCCTAACCCTAACCCTAACCCTAACCCTAACCCTAACCCTAACCCTAACCCTAACCCTAACCCTAACCCTAACCCTAACCCTAACCCTAACCCTAACCCTAACCCTAACCCTAACCCTAACCCTAACCCTAACCCTAACCCTAACCCTAACCCTAACCCTAACCCTAACCCTAACCCTAACCCTAACCCTAACCCTAACCCTAACCCTAACCCTAACCCTAACCCTAACCCTAACCCTAACCCTAACCCTAACCCTAACCCTAACCCTAACCCTAACCCTAACCCTAACCCTAACCCTAACCCTAACCCTAACCCTAACCCTAACCCTAACCCTAACCCTAACCCTAACCCTAACCCTAACCCTAACCCTAACCCTAACCCTAACCCTAACCCTAACCCTAACCCTAACCCTAACCCTAACCCTAACCCTAACCCTAACCCTAACCCTAACCCTAACCCTAACCCTAACCCTAACCCTAACCCTAACCCTAACCCTAACCCTAACCCTAACCCTAACCCTAACCCTAACCCTAACCCTAACCCTAACCCTAACCCTAACCCTAACCCTAACCCTAACCCTAACCCTAACCCTAACCCTAACCCTAACCCTAACCCTAACCCTAACCCTAACCCTAACCCTAACCCTAACCCTAACCCTAACCCTAACCCTAACCCTAACCCTAACCCTAACCCTAACCCTAACCCTAACCCTAACCCTAACCCTAACCCTAACCCTAACCCTAACCCTAACCCTAACCCTAACCCTAACCCTAACCCTAACCCTAACCCTAACCCTAACCCTAACCCTAACCCTAACCCTAACCCTAACCCTAACCCTAACCCTAACCCTAACCCTAACCCTAACCCTAACCCTAACCCTAACCCTAACCCTAACCCTAACCCTAACCCTAACCCTAACCCTAACCCTAACCCTAACCCTAACCCTAACCCTAACCCTAACCCTAACCCTAACCCTAACCCTAACCCTAACCCTAACCCTAACCCTAACCCTAACCCTAACCCTAACCCTAACCCTAACCCTAACCCTAACCCTAACCCTAACCCTAACCCTAACCCTAACCCTAACCCTAACCCTAACCCTAACCCTAACCCTAACCCTAACCCTAACCCTAACCCTAACCCTAACCCTAACCCTAACCCTAACCCTAACCCTAACCCTAACCCTAACCCTAACCCTAACCCTCACCCTAACCCTACCCCTAACCCTAACCCTAACCCTAACCCTAACCCTAACCCTAACCCTAACCCTAACCCTAACCCTAACCCTAACCCTAACCCTAACCCTAACCCTAACCCTAACCCTAACCCTAACCCTAACCCTAACCCTAACCCTAACCCTAACCCTAACCCTAACCCTAACCCTAACCCTAACCCTAACCCTAACCCTAACCCTAACCCTAACCCTAACCCTAACCCTAACCCTAACCCTAACCCTAACCCTAACCCTAACCCTAACCCTAACCCTAACCCTAACCCTAACCCTAACCCTAACCCTAACCCTAACCCTAACCCTAACCCTAACCCTAACCCTAACCCTAACCCTAACCCTAACCCTAACCCTAACCCTAACCCTAACCCTAACCCTAACCCTAACCCTAACCCTAACCCTAACCCTAACCCTAACCCTAACCCTAACCCTAACCCTAACCCTAACCCTAACCCTAACCCTAACCCTAACCCTAACCCTAACCCTAACCCTAACCCTAACCCTAACCCTAACCCTAACCCTAACCCTAACCCTAACCCTAACCCTAACCCTAACCCTAACCCTAACCCTAACCCTAACCCTAACCCTAACCCTAACCCTAACCCTAACCCTAACCCTAACCCTAACCCTAACCCTAACCCTAACCCTAACCCTAACCCTAACCCTAACCCTAACCCTAACCCTAACCCTAACCCTAACCCTAACCCTAACCCTAACCCTAACCCTAACCCTAACCCTAACCCTAACCCTAACCCTAACCCTAACCCTAACCCTAACCCTAACCCTAACCCTAACCCTAACCCTAACCCTAACCCTAACCCTAACCCTAACCCTAACCCTAACCCTAACCCTAACCCTAACCCTAACCCTAACCCTAACCCTAACCCTAACCCTAACCCTAACCCTAACCCTAACCCTAACCCTAACCCTAACCCTAACCCTAACCCTAACCCTAACCCTAACCCTAACCCTAACCCTAACCCTAACCCTAACCCTAACCCTAACCCTAACCCTAACCCTAACCCTAACCCTAACCCTAACCCTAACCCTAACCCTAACCCTAACCCTAACCCTAACCCTAACCCTAACCCTAACCCTAACCCTAACCCTAACCCTAACCCTAACCCTAACCCTAACCCTAACCCTAACCCTAACCCTAACCCTAACCCTAACCCTAACCCTAACCCTAACCCTAACCCTAACCCTAACCCTAACCCTAACCCTAACCCTAACCCTAACCCTAACCCTAACCCTAACCCTAACCCTAACCCTAACCCTAACCCTAACCCTAACCCTAACCCTAACCCTAACCCTAACCCTAACCCTAACCCTAACCCTAACCCTAACCCTAACCCTAACCCTAACCCTAACCCTAACCCTAACCCTAACCCTAACCCTAACCCTAACCCTAACCCTAACCCTAACCCTAACCCTAACCCTAACCCTAACCCTAACCCTAACCCTAACCCTAACCCTAACCCTAACCCTAACCCTAACCCTAACCCTAACCCTAACCCTAACCCTAACCCTAACCCTAACCCTAACCCTAACCCTAACCCTAACCCTAACCCTAACCCTAACCCTAACCCTAACCCTAACCCTAACCCTAACCCTAACCCTAACCCTAACCCTAACCCTAACCCTAACCCTAACCCTAACCCTAACCCTAACCCTAACCCTAACCCTAACCC